>NC_083647.1:19158562-19188562 GCF_963576545.1 Limanda limanda | reverse complement strand
ACTGAACGGCGCACGCCATACGCGCAAGTGAAATATCGAACATCAGAAGCCTCTGGTCGTCCTGGCTGCGCTCCACCGACCTGTCTGCGCGTACGTGACGCATGGGAGAGGGGAGGGGTGGGGGGGGGGAGACTACTTAAAGGCGGATTAACGCTGGAAAGACATTAAATCCAACCTCCCTCCATCCACCAGCAGCGCGCAGCCCATCAAACCTGATCTGAAGATCGAAAATAGGAGGGCTTACAGTAATCAGCCCTTCAGACTCGCATGACAAGGAAAAGTGTGGCCACGTCGCCAGGGCGCTCGGCACACACCGCGGGACGTGCACCGGGGCCGCGCGCTCTGCACAGAACCAACCAGCGAGCGCGCACAGAGACAGAGAGAGACGGAGCGAGCAGCATCCCGTGACGGATGCGTTTTTTAGCCTCACTCGGACGCTTCGGAGGCTGAGGGAGGGAGAAGCTGGACAGGAAATAACGCGCTTTCTTTTTTGGAGGGATTTGAACAGAGTGCCGTTGTGCCCTCGTCTTCTCCGGATGCTCAGATATGGGGGAATGGACTATACTAGAGAGGCTCCTGGAGGCTGCTGTCCAGCAGCACTCTACTATGATAGGAAGGTAAGATGATCAACAGAAACCCAAGAACGGCCGAAGAATCGCAGCAGCCTCCAGGATCGTCTTTAGCATGGTCCCCATTCCCCCGTCTCTGCCCCGAGGATCATCTGTAGCATGGTGCCAGGTCCTCCGTGTCTGTGTAGTGGATTTTTTTCCCCCCACGCCTTGATCCACAGATTCCTTCCTCTTTGTCCTCCTCCTAGAGACGACTGAGTAAACCAGTTTGAAAGCTGGGATGGTGCTGCAAAGTGCAAAGAGAAAAAAAAAAAAAACTAAAAACACACACACATAATTTTTAACCCATGTGTCATTTCATGTTTTTCCATTCATGCACTTATATCCATGTGATTGTGTGTTGGTGAGTTGGAGTGGTGGTTGTGCGCTCCGGCGGCGGCAGGAGGAGATCGAGCGCGGGTCGGTGGCTTCACCTCTTCTTCCATTAACGACGCTCACACAGGTTTATTTTTTATTTTTTTTAAAGAAAAAAAAGAAAAAGCAACGCCGATTGCTTGCGTTTCATTTCAGCCATTGAATCACACAACACATCCAAACCACACAATACGAAGGAACCTCACACACACACAGACACACATCGCATAGACGAGGAGCGACCAGTTTCAGCACTGGACAGCTCCACCGTAAGAAACCAGTACAAACGAATGGGAGCGACCAGTTTCAGCACTGGACAGCTCCACCGTAAGAAACCAGTACAAACGAATGGGAGCCACCGAGGCAGCGCACAACTCCACCACATCCGCCACCGCTTTACGCTGATATATTTACACGTATTTTCACGATGTCTGTTTTGTGTCCCTGCTTTGTTTCCTTCTTCTTCTTCATAGGATCCTACTAACAGTGGTGGTCATCTTCCGGATTCTAATCGTAGCAATAGTCGGAGAGACCGTCTATGATGACGAGCAGACCATGTTTGTTTGTAACACCTTGCAACCGGGCTGCAACCAGGCATGCTACGACAAGGCGTTCCCCATTTCACACATCAGATATTGGGTCTTTCAGATCATCATGGTGTGCACGCCGAGCCTCTGCTTCATCACGTACTCCGTGCACCAGTCGGCCAAGCAGAAGGAGCGGCGCTACTCCACGGTCTACCTGACGCTGGACAAGGACCAAGACTCGCTGAAGCGCGACGAGAGCAAAAAGATCAAGAACACCATTGTTAACGGAGTACTGCAGAACACGGAGAACTCCACCAAAGAGGCCGAGCCGGACTGCTTGGAGGTCAAGGAGATCCCTAATTCGGCCATGAGAACTACAAAGTCCAAACTGCGGCGGCAGGAGGGCATCTCCCGGTTTTACATCATCCAGGTGGTGTTCAGGAACGCGCTGGAGATTGGCTTTTTGGTGGGCCAGTATTTCTTGTACGGATTCAACGTGCCCTCGGTGTACGAGTGCGACCGCTACCCCTGCATCAAAGACGTCGAGTGCTACGTGTCCAGGCCCACGGAGAAGACCGTGTTCCTGGTCTTCATGTTCGCGGTCAGCGGCTTTTGCGTGGTGCTCAACCTGGCCGAGCTCAATCACCTGGGCTGGAGGAAAATCAAAACGGCCGTGCGCGGCGTGCAGGCGCGGAGGAAGTCCATCTATGAGATCCGGAACAAGGACTTGCCCAGGATGAGTGTGCCCAATTTCGGCCGCACTCAGTCCAGTGACTCGGCCTATGTGTGAGGAGGATGAGGAGCGGGACGAGGAAGAGGAAGGTGTGATAATAACATGTACAAACAAAACATATGATGGACATATGACGGGACAGCTCCGCACGCCTAATTCGTGTCATGACTTTTCAGAGAGTGGGCAGATTGTTGGTTTTCTTTTCTTTTGGTCTTTCAAGGACTTCATGGCAGGCGTGGATGACACGTTTGTTCCCTTATTTATTATTGCACTGATGCAACTTTTTAGTAACGTTTATACTCTGTGTAAGATGCGAAAGTGGAGATCATCCATGTTAAACGTGGTCACGTATTTACTTCCTTGTGGGGCTGTTCTGCTTGTGTTGGGCTACTTGAAGAGAGTAAATGCAAAAAAATTGCACTAAAAAGGCGTGGAGGGGGGTGAACACGTGAGAGCCTGAACCTTATCCAAAAACGTGCTCTACTGACCTGACGGTGTTTGTAAGACATTTACTTTTTCCACCCGTTTTTGGCACCAACCTAATTAAACGGCACCATACACAGTGGTTAAAGGACAAACTCCACCATCCGGATTTATATATGCACACATATATAAATCCTCGGTTCGACCAGCGTACTTCATGTTTTCTTTTCTGTTGCCTGTGTTGCACCACTGACCTTAACATATGTAACCATTCCATTGCTTTATAGCTGACTTGCAAAACAGTATCTTGGTGAATTTGCTGCAAATGCTAACGTCTGTGACTTCCTTAATTTATGACACACCAAAGCGCCCACTGCTTTTATTTGTGAAGTGTTTTTTCTTGCTTTTGTGTAATCAAGTGCCATACTTGTATATAAACATAATATATATGTATACATATAAATATATAGATATATAATAATCATCATGAAAAGCTGATTCCCTTGCTTGGATTATGCTAAATGCCGCCCAATTTCTTTCTTTCTTTCTTTTATAAAAATTTGCTTTCAATGTATTTGTTGTGATTTAAATGAGGAAAAAAATGCTATACAGTTTTCTCTGTTTTGTTTTTGCAAAGGACTGGAAAAAAGAGATGAAGTGCTAGTCTTTTTTTTTTTATATTCAAGAATGAAAAAACGTCTCTTCTCCCAATCAAAGCTGTTAAAAACTGGAAAAATAGCACAAATTGACATTTTTATCAAAGAATGGGCAATAAAAATCTGCTCTGGTGCTACAGTTTTTCATAGAATGGTTTTAAATGTAACCGAAACCGACCAGAAAAAAAAAGAAAAAAATACCACGAACATCATTTTGTTTCTGTGGAAAATAAAAGTGGGATTCATGTACACCAGAAACGTGTGAGGTGCAGTACTTGTGTGTCTGCTGCTCCAGCTTATGTTGAATGACCCATCACACTGATATCCTGTAAATATATATATAAATATCTCTCCAGTGGAAGTTTTGCCTTGGTGCAGTGAGGATGTTAGCCACACCCACTCTGTATTAAAAAAAACCTACTGCAGGACACACCTTGCACAGGATCTCATCACTCTGCAATGTGTTGCAATACTGATACTGCTTTCACAAGACACATCAATAACAATGCCACATAACAGAGAGGCCTGAGGGGACATTTAGTCTATTTGGACATGCATTAAACCAGACTCGAACCACAGCTCTGACAGTGAGCTATCACAGGGTTCCACCATGGACACTGTGTAGGTTGTGACTTTCATTGTAGTCCTCAGATATGACCAAAGAGCTGATCATGATTCAGAAAACCTAGGGAGTCAAACCCAAACCCAGTTTTCACACATTTGAGTGAGGATGTAATCCAGCAGCTTGTGTTGAGGGAAAGGTTGTGTACTACTTTTGAAGGTCAGGCAGAAAACAAAAGATCAAGAAGGGAGACATGAAGAGAAAGGTAGACACTCATATGAGCACAGAAAGAGAGAGAGATAGAGAGAGAGAGAGAGGAATAAAGATTCAGGGGGATAAAAATGAGATATCTGCAGGTGATGTGGGTTGGGCCGGTCTCTGCCGGGATGACTCTGCAAAGCTGCGAGAAATCGAAGAGCGGCGGCAGCGGCTCATCCATCTCCAACCCAGCAGGGACCCGAGACTCCTCCCGAAGTCATGAGCTAGAAAAAAAAGAAAAACAGAAGAAGAAAGAAGAACCATTTGTCAGCTCCACTCTGAGGCAGCGCAGCGTACGCCTTTGTGCATCTTTGTCTCCTTCTCTCCCCCGATCTCATCTGTGTCTTTTTCAGAGAGACAAAATACAAAAAACCTCTCCAAGTAAGAAAATATACAAATAATTTAACACAACAAACCATTTGAAGCATCTGCTACATAGCTACAGTTCAGGGTTTAAATGCAGCTGTCGTTATATTTTGATGCTTTGATAAAACATTTTTTTTAAAAACTCCGGCAAAATGGCAAAAATTATTGGGGTATGTCCCAATGCAATTATGCATGCTGTCGTGCATTTACATCATGTGAGTGAAGCAGGGCTCAGCAGAGATTACACTGTACCTGTGTCTCCTGCATCCTTTGTAGTCATGACAGCCGGGTTACAGGTCACGTAGAGAGCATTTCTCTGCCAGAGTGGAATAAAAAAAAACGCACAAGGCAAAGCACAGGATTCAGATTTACATATTTAAGGGAACCGAGACTATAGAGATCAATTCATCTTAAGGATCTGTGTGTATTCATCTGCCGGCCTCCTGATAACTGCAGCGCCACGCACCCACCAAGGCTGCACACAAGCTATTTTAAGACCACAAGGTAAAACGCTGCAGGAACACGTCAGATTTGAAGTGATTGCAGGTGCTCAGGGCGAAGGCAGGGATCTTCAGAGCCATACATCCTTACTGTCTAATGTAAGTCAACCAAGAGAGAGAGAGAGACCTTCATACAAAAGAAGAGGTTTTTCTTCGGGCACGTAGAGTAGGAGAGGAGAGTACTCCCATAAACAATCTACACACAGGGTCTAGGTGCCGTTCTAAAACAAATATGGATTAAAATATCCTCCAGTTCCACGAAGAGAGAATAAAAAGTGGAGCTTTGCATCCACTCTTTCAAATATCTAGATCAATAATTCACCCCATACAGAGCATACATACCGTATGGCAATGTACTCAGTAGGTGCTAGGAAGAAAGGTCTCAGTTAGATTTTATCTTTTCCCGCTCAGGCCTTTGATTTCTCTGTTTTCACTGGTGTATAAAACGTTAAAGAAACCAGTATGATCAAAGGGACATCAATAATGACTGTTGCAGTGTGAATGTCGCTTAAATTGAAGCATTCAAATTGTCTGTACTGTGTTTTTTATTAGGTCATATTACCTCAAACATGAGTCTTCATCTTAAGCCACATTCTGTGAACATTTTGTCCGAAGGCAGCTGTTTCTTTTCAGAGAAATGTCGGCACAGAGCTGTTAAATGTTCCCGCTGCAGGGCAGGATCATGAAATCCACCACATCAGGCTGATTTTAATGTCAAATTTTCCCAAGAAATTAATTTTTCTGTAGATTAAAACTATTACTCATGTTTTAAAATTCAGAGATGAAATGAGACCAGTCCACCTGTGTTTATGAGTTAATAACGTTTCCCCACTTAAACACAAACCCTTTAGGTTCTGTATTTAACATAATGCAGGATTTACACTAGCAAGTATAGTTGCTAAGCTCCAGGCCTGAATGTGTAGGACAGAGTGAAGTATTAGTATTTTGGAGCTTACAGATCTACTTGTTCCTTGGTTGTGGTTTTTGGAATTGAAATTGTGATATATATTGGGAGCAGAGAGTATATTTATTTAAGCGACAAGGCCAGACTAGCAAGTATAGTTGCTAAGCTCCAGGCCTGAGTGTGTAGGACAGACTGAATTATTAGTATTTTGGAGCTTACAGATCTACTTGTTCCTCGGTTGTGGTTTTTGGAATTGAAATTGTGATATATATTGGGAGCAGAGAGTGTATTTATTTAAGCGACAAGGCCAGACTGGCAAAGGTGAGTGATTGAGCTGCAGCACTGACATCTTTATTAATAATCTTTGCAGCCACCTTCCATCATACTGACAACTTCAGCGCAGTAAGGAGACAAGGACAGTTGAAATGAAATCAGTCATAATAGCACTAAAACAAATGTAACATGTTATATGGTGCTTGTGCATATGTGTGATTCTCCTCGAGGTACAAATAGCATTATTTTCTTCTACAATTTTACATGTAATCCCAAAATTATAAACCAGATTAAAACCCAGCAATATAATAATAAAAAGAAAGCCTATTAACATAATTCTAGAATACTGAGGAGGAGAGGAAAGTCCTTCCCCTGGTTTTTAATCTGCTCTGTGAGGCCTTGGAGAAATGTGACGGATTAAACCAGAACTTTCACCTGAGTCTGTAAATCCTTCCACCCCTCTGTCCCCAAAAAACAAGCGTATCCTCCATGTTTTTTTTTTTTCTCCCTCTTTCCCCGATCCAAGAGGAGAAGGCTGGCTCCGGGGGGGCGATGCTTTAATTCTGCCTTTTGCGCAGATTACTGCATGAAAGGGGGGGAGAGCAAACTGAGGAAACACAGTGAATGCAGGTCTTTTTGATCCACTCAGCCAGAAGCAATGAAATTAGCCTGGTTACTGCAGCACATATGCACGGCATGGCATGGCACAGGCAGATAGGACACACACCGAAAAACAAAACACAGGCTGGATGTTTGCGAGGGAAGAGGCAGTAACACATTTGCAGAGTGTGACAAAGTTCCCAACTTTCCGTCTGCCAGGGGAGCGAAGGCATCTGCTCTGTTTTGGCTGTAAAGTAGCTTTCTCTGTCTCCACCCACTGTTGCTCCTCTCCCCCCCAACGCTCCACTTTGAGGCTGCTCAAAGAAGCACAAACTTCCTCCTGTGATTTGTCCTTTGGGGTGGTTTTTCTTTTAAACTTCTCCGCTTTAATGAAATCTTCACAAAACAAGGACAAAAGGACGGAGAACATTTGACGCAGGCCGAGCGGAGGGATTAGTTTGGCTGGTTTTGGTTGGTGGCGGTGGCCGTGGCTGTGGGGGGGCCGTATTGGCACATGGATTTGGTAGAAACTAAGCGCTGGCACAGAGGGAAAAAAAATACCTGACAGACCTGACAGCAGATTAATTTCTCATCCATTTTTTAAATGTGACCTCAGGATTAAGAACATTAGTGGATTATACACAGATTTGTCAACCAGAGGTTCAGAGTGGGACAGCCAGCACCTGTGTGAGGACACAATGCACCCAAACCCAAAAAACATTGGAGTCCTCCTCTCTGCAGCCAGACAGGTCAGATTGAGATAGAGTTAGTGGTGAGAGTGAGTTGAGGTGAAGCGACTTCAACTTTAACAAGAAGGAGGAGAGCAGATAACTTTCATCATTTGCATTTTACTAATTAATCCACCCACTGATTCCACGACTGTTTGTCTGGATGTGGCTCTATATCTCCAGAACCGTTCATTTTAATGCAATTTCAATTAAAAAATGTACTAAACATGTGACCAGTGCACTGTAGCAGTCAGTGATGGGAGTGTCTTCAGTCTGAGGACCGAGTTGAACATGTCTTCTTCGATGTCAAAGTAATAAACCACAGTAATAACTGGTAACTGGGTCAAACCTCGGCTGAAAATTGCCACCATATCAATTTGATATTTTTTTCACTTCACCATATCAGACTGACACAGACGTTCACGGGTTCTGATCTCCGTCATAACAACAGTATTTATGGCGTCACTCCCTTTCCCTCTTCTTTGTTGACATCAAGTTGTCACCAAAGTAAAAGCACAGCGTCTGTTCTGTTGCTGTGATGCTTTGTATCGAGCTGCATTACACAGCTTTTATTTTGCAAAGCTGCTTAAAACACCTCTGAAACCACCAGCAAGCAAATCATTCAAACTTATATATATAAACCACACACTTGATCAGTAATACACCAAATTCAGTTTAATTTTATGAAAAACATTGACTATACAATCTTCTTTGCTGGTAAACCACGTAGGATGAACACAAAGGTTTCTAATTTCCCTCTCCACCATAGACTGTACATAAAAAGCTCTGTACATAATAAAAACCTTTCAGAATACTGTAGATGTGTTTGAGGGGGACTCAGTAATGACAAGGATTAATTCTGAAGTAGCTGGGGAGCAATGACAGAGGTAAAGAGAACCTGCAGGTTTACAATGGGCGCGGCACTAATTTCTCTAAATTCAGCATTTCTTCTCTTTGAGGATCCAGCATCTAAAAGCTGCAGGACACTACCGCTTTGTACCACACTGCACCAACTTCCCCTGGTTAAGCAGTTTGTCATTAATGCAAAGCAGACAGCACCAGGCCACACTGCAGCAAAGAAAAGCCACAAACAAACAAAAAAACCCTAAACAGTTTCCTGTCTGCGAGGTCTTTGATGTCCCTCCAGGTGACAGCTCACTCTGACACCTACTGCTTGTTTCTAACTTTCCGCGCCTCCTCTGCATTCCCTAATAGCTTGTACTACACACAGCACATCGACCCTGATAAATGTTTAGGTTCTGCACCATTACACAGCCAATAAAAATCAGGGGCTGGCAAGTTTTGAATCGGACACGGAGGCGCTCGGCAGCCAAGGGAACTTGTACCGATGGACTGTGGGAGGCACAGAGTAGCAGAGTGCTTACAGGAAGATGGAGGAGACAGCGGCTGAGGTATAGAGATATTAATTTTAAGCAACCCACAGTGAAACTCAATCACACACACACACACACACACACACACACACACACAAGAATATGAATCACTGTGTATCACAGAGGCTCACAGGGATTGAAGATAATACTCGTCTCATAAGATTTGCAGCTGCAGAATGAAATGACCACCTGCTAACTCGTCTTCTCTGTGCAAACCAAGGAGGACGCTGCTATATTTCAAAGAAAGAAAATTGAAATGCAAATAATGACATTACACAGATATCACCAGGCTGGTGGTGAATCTTGAAATCCCAGTGGGAGTGTGGGATGAACTTGTGTGGGTTGGTCTCGCTGACTCTTTACCTTTAGACTCTGCGTGAACCGCACACATTGTTCTCTTCTTCCTCACAGCTGATTGTGAGTATTTCTATCGTCCCCTGCTTCCCCTCTTTATTTCCTTCACCCGCACACCCACTGTTAATCTTTCCTGTTTGCCGTGAATCACGTGGTTTTTCATTTTTATCGAGCTCCACAGAAAGAGATCTCGCTTCACGCTGCTGCTTTCAGTCTTTCATTGTGATGGAACGATCAGAAACACCACGACTGGGCTTTTGTTCCAAACCTAAGAAATAGCAGCCCTGCTGGATTAAAGCTAAATGTGGCAAGTTAGTTGTTGGGGAAAAAATAACAATAACAAAAGTGAGAGTTCTGCAGTATGGTAACCAGAAGTAATACAAATCAGAAGGTAGCATGAAATATCAGATCTGCTTCATTTAGACACATTTGTTTTCTATTTAGTACTGGAAATAAATTTGACTATCGGTCAGACTCAGCTACAGATGAATCCGGAATTTGATGAGATCCCATAAAAACAGAACAGAAACACAAAATATAACATTAAAAAATCTCATTTGTCCTCCTCCTCTGGTCAGGACACAACACAATAGTGGATGATATTTGTTGAATGGGTGATGTTCAAACATCATCTCTCTGCTGCTGTGTTCATTTCTGCTCTTTGTGAAACCTTAATATAGACACATTCAGAATTTATTCTCATTCACACACTGGTCGGGGGAGTGGATTCTCTACAGCAAGGCAGAAAACACTTAAGGCCTTACAACAGTTGAATCAACACTTTTGTCACCGCGACACTTAACCCCTGTTTCAAAAAGGTATTTATTACAGGACTGTTGTACTGAATCGCACTGCAGTTCACAGTTATCTGTTTCTGTTTTGCCTGGTCTGCAGTTAAGTGTTTTATTATGCTTCTCTGTGTTCAGCAAGAGGATTTTAGTGCTTAAGTGCAAAAAAGTACCTTGTAAGAACGTGTGTGGAAGCTCTCACACACTCGCTGTAGCCTTCAGAGGAAATGGGTCTCCTGTAGCTGCGGTGGATTATCTGTGGCCTTGTCGTTATAAGACTGTTCTCTTGTTTTCCAAGACAGGGTAACAACACATCTAAATCCTCTCAGAGCAGAAAGTAGTCATCATGAAAGAAGTCACAGAAAATGTTGCATGCATCGTTCAAAAATGCATTTTTCGTGATATCTGTGCAACTTATTGGACTACAGACGTGCACCTAAAGCTTATACAGACTGAAAAATATGTAATGATCATATGGTGATAACATTCCCATCATGATGTCACTATGAAGTCAGAAATGACCTCACATAGTTTAGCAGTGTAATCTGTTTGCAACTAATTCTATTATCATGACATCATTACATCATTAAATAGTCTGATCGTGGTTTTGCATCACTCATGCAATGCTTTTCATTCATATCAATCCTCAAGTCTTTTCATCCTGTGCAAACTCAAGAGTTTAAAATCTATCTCTTTATTTTCTTAATCTCGTCTCACCAGCATTTACCAGCATCCCACATCATAAACCTTTATATTGACACCTCTAATCTTTTGTCCCCCATGTGGACGTCCGCCATGAACCACAGATACTCCCAGTAATGTTTCACTTTGCAGCGTTTGCCCAACATGACCCCCTGAAAAGCAACGCACACAAACACACACATATTCTCTCCCATAAGCCTCCGAGCTCACAGGCCGGGCTGCTCCTTTCTCAGCATTTCAAATGAAAACTGGGGCTGCTGGGATCTTTGTTGTTGTTGTTGCCGAGGCGTTAATTAGACTGAGAAATCTTGTGTAAGGCCCTCCTTCCAAGCCGTCCAGTTACACACACAAACACACACCCACACACACACTTTCACACACACACACCTCCCCCATGCACCAGAAATCCAGCGCTGCGTGCCAGAAGACGTCTTAGCTGTAAGCCACTTGAGATGTGTGCATGAAATTCCAGTTGATCAGAAGGGAGGTCAATTGTAATCTGACTGTCATTATTTTTCCTCCGAAGGAGCCGGTGTAAGTTTGTGAGTTGGATCGGAGCCGCTGGGCTTTGGCGCTCGGCGAGTGTTGACTGTGCTAATGATTCTCTGCTTCCTCGCGCCAACCTGTCGTTACAGCCAAAGGTAACGGCGCCGATGTTTTTCATATCATATTTAACAAGACGTACGTATGGATGCTGCGAGAGCGAGATAGTGCAGACGTTCAATATCAAAAGGAACGACATAAATATAAAATGTCATAAATGCACGTCTCTTGTTAACAGAGATCGATAAGTGACACTTTTAAGCGACCGATTCTGAGAGATGGTAATTTGCTACAACACTAATTATAATGAAACCAGACCAATTGAACCAGGATCAGAGCCGTTAAGAATCATTACAGGACTGGTAGAAGCAAAGGGGGGGAGGGGCTGTGGCTTCACGGTGCTGATGCAGTGGAATCCTTAAAGAAATGGCTTAATGGTATTCTGGGATCGATACACCAGTAGCAAACAGAAGGGCTCTATACCTGCTGGACATCAGCTTCTCCTGGCTTCAGCTGCACGCTGCAAAAAATAAAAAAAATAAAGATTCACAGATTCAGTCATCGCAGAGAAATATAATCCACATCTGTAAAAAGAGAAATTCACAGGTTGCTCGGCTAAGTATCTTGTTTCGTGTGAAAAAAAAGATGGAGGACATGACCACTCCCAAAAAGTGAAGACAGAGCGTCTCGATCTCCCCCTGGTGGCTGGCGGCAGCATAGGGGATAAATGCAGCCTCCTCCGTGTTAGTGGATCAGACATGGACTCAAATAAAAAGGCAAAATTTATGTCAAATACATTTTTTCTCAAAGGTGGTTTCTGTCATTTTAGGTAGTGATTCAAAATTAGGGTAAAAGGTTACAATTGACAGCTAAACTGACTCATGATTGATTGAGCATGTGTGAAAACAACAGTAAAACAGTTCAAGCTATTGTAGAAATGAAAGATTATAAATTGCACCATTAAAATCTACTGGAAAAGGTCCCAGACTGATTCGTTTTTGAAAGTTATGAAAGTCATGTACTGGAGGACAGATAATAAATGAGAAGGATGTTAAATTATTGATGGATGTAAAAATCGGAAGACAATCTGGCAGTTAAAAATATGTTATACTGTAAATAGTCAGAAATAAGACTTTAGTGATCAGTGAGTGCAAAATATATTATCATGATTCCACTGACGTGTGCATGATGAATGTCTCTGAATATAAACTACATATAAGTGGGTAATATTTTACATAAAGGTGGATAATGCATTCTATAAATATATTCTGCAGGTGAACAATTAAACCCCAGTGGAGATATTCCCTTTAAGTCTTTTTGTTGATACTGACTAAGTGCACCGGTTTGACAACTGCTTTATATTTGATTAATCCTCTTAGTCTATGACTCAACTGTGATTCCACCGTGACACGCTGATCCAGTGAACGTTTGGGAATCACATGACCTAATCCAAACGTCATTGATTATTTATCAGTAAATTCTCAGTAATGTGTTTGTGTGAAGTGACGCAAATGATTATAGAGCTGAATCAACACATCTGGTTCAAATTGCTTGGAGAGTGCAGAGCTCCACCAAGGCTATAGCCCGATCCAGCCATGTTGAAGAATGTGAACCTCCTTGACCCGCCCATTTATCCTGATCCAGGCCAGAATTCTACAGGACTTTCCTTGGGTTGTGCTCCACATCTCCACAAAGTTTCGAGGAAATAGATTCAGTAGTTTTTGAGTAATCAGGGAAACAGAAACAGATCATAACCTTCAAGAAGGGAGAAATGTATTGCAGTGCTGTTGTATTGGACTTCAAGTGTACCTAATAAAATGGTAAGTGCACTGTAACCTACATATTGGCCCATGATGAGTAATGCATGAGTCAAGCATTAGCATACCTGACTTACCAGTTGATTTATTTATATATTTATACTGCGTTTTACTGCACGTCAACCTAACACAAAGTGAAACCACACTTTATTTTCTGTTTTAATAACAGTGTTCAGGCAACCGAACATGTAAGACGACTAAATATCTCTTCCCAGGTTTATTTAAGAGTTTCCTGTTCTCTGGGATGTGATGAAGAGCTCAACGCGGCGCCTCCTCTTCGGCGATGAGCTGCTCCAGCTCCGGTCTGGGAGCTCTCCCACTGCCTGAGGAGGCACAACTGGAGACAAGCTGGTCTCCCTCTAAACAGAGATTTGGGTTCACATGACCTGAGCGAGCAGCTGTCCCCCACAGTCCCCCCCCGCAGCACCGCACGCTGCAGAACGGGAACGGCCTCTGTGCACAAGCTCTGCTCATGTGCAAGCCACGACTCCAACAAAGCAGTGCCCAGAATGACTCTCTTCTCTCTCTCTCTCTCTACACACACACACACACACACACACGCACGCACACAGACTATAGAATCGCCTCATGAATATGAAGTGCTGGTTTCTGTCTTCCCAAGTCAGTACTGCGTTTGTGTTTGGATGATTTTTCAGCAGCCAGAAGGGATGCAAACCGAAACCATCTGTATCAAACAGTAGAAATCTGTCAGTGCAAACACATCCCACAGAAATGAAATCAGGAGGTTTCTCGTTGCTGTGGCCTTGCTGACCTCATTCCTCTCCTGATGCTCCTACTCTCCCTTCTCCCCACACTTTTAAAAGGTCAAACACCTTTAACCCCCATGCACACTTACAGGATATCAACCACACAGTATATTTGAACAGGCCACTGCTGTACACTGAACACTCACACCACACACTCCGGCTCCGCTGGCAGATCCTCTGACGGACCAGCAGGCCGTGGATGTGTCTCGGAGACGGGATCATCTCCCTCCGCTTCGTCTAAATCCCCCTAAACAGCTGATTCATGTGACAATCACAAAGTTCAGCTGCTGCACGCCGCCGCCGCTCGGACGCTGTGATGAATCGCAGGAGGTGGAAAAAATGGCGCCGTCTGCATTCGAGAGACAGGAGCCATCAATTGTGTGTCCTCATGTACAGCATGTCACCGCAGCTCAAGGCATGTTGTGCATGTGTGTGTGGGGTGTGTAAGGGACTGGGGGGGGGGGGGTGCTGGGACTGGTTATCAGTCAAAGCTGCAGCCCCTCACACCCAGCGTCCCCCTCTCCTCTCTCACTCTGTTTGATTACCTGGGCATGAGGGAAGGTTTTAATTATGTTTTCTCTTATTCGAACCATTAATCCTGAAGCACAGTGCACCAGCGTTGCTCCTTTGGGAGACGCCACACATCTGGTGAGGACTGTACCATTATCTTCTCTCTGGGTTACTGGAGCTTCTATATACAGAAAGCACACACACACTGACATGCTGCCGTGCACATATTCAAATGTCAGTCGATTTATTGATGGTTTATGGAAATGAATGTAAAAAACAAGCTGGGTTTGAACTTTTGCTTTTGCCTTTTCTCACATGCTCAATAACAAGCATCTAATAAGCATTATTATTTATCATCATCAATAGTTTTTTAAATGCTTAATGTGGAACATTTCAGGACATTGCGATCATAATTTCATGGAGCCCAAAGTGACACTTGAAAAACGCTTGTTTTGTCAGAGAAAAATTCAGAAATCGGAAATTAACAAATTTACAGAAAATATTGAATAGACAGAAAATATGAAAACCTTCAATTTTTTTGAGCATTGTCAGATGATGGATGCCTTCAATTGTCCACTATCAAACTGTTTTGCAAGTAAACCACAGATTCACCGCACTACTTGTTTCAGCACTAAAGCAGAGAAAGAACCTGCGTCAAGGACAAACACTCTCCTTGAGTTAAATACAATCACTCCAGATTTCACACACTCATAGAGAACAAAATATGAAATTTTCTTTGTATGAAGATCCTTGAAATACTCCGTGTGAGATTGATAAAAATGTCAAAAAACACCTTTTGGAGCTGCTCCTTTGTCTGGATCTGTGGCACATTTGAAGGGTTTCTTCCTTGGCCCATGTTCCATCCATCTCCGGATTTTTGTGGAAATATGGTCTGTAGTTTTCTGTGTATTCCTGCTGACAAACTAACAAACAAACTAACAACTAGAACAGCTCTCAGTGGAGCGCCTGCCTCCTCCAAGTCCCAACAGTTGCCTTAAATTCAATAAAATTCACACACCCATGTATTTCAGTTCTTTAAATATACCTGTATTTATATTGAGATCCATGAATTGTTCCCTGGAAAAACTGTGAAATGACTCATACCACAGGTTGGTGGTAATCCGTTCTGTTGTTTTTGTGTAGTCTTGCTAACAAACAAACCAACAAACAAAGAGACAGGGGTGAAAACACAACTTCCTTGGAGTAGATAATAAACTATAATGAGCTAATAACTGTAAATGTATGTAAGCTGATGCAACACATAGAATATATGAGTTTTAAAAATGTATAATGTTGCAGACTGTGAACCTTTATGTATCTGTGGTTGATCAAAATTGTAGTTTCACTTTGCACGCCGCCGTATTTTCCCAGATCTACAACTTACACATATTTCCTTTCACGTGACGAGAGCACAAACACACATTTACTTTATGAAAATGTTCAGTCAATCCCTGCCGCGCACTGGCAGCTCACATGACTGAAATAGAGTGTGAAATTTGTGCTCAAACATTCATGAGTGCAGACCTGCATTACATCACTTCTCTAACCTCACCATTGGGGCTGTGAATCAGAACGAGGCCGAAACAAAGGGAATGTACAGGGAGAGGGGGGGGACGGGAAATAAAACCTTGAATGGAGATGGAGATGGAGACCAAAGAGAAAGAGAGAATAAGAGCTACAGAGGGAGAGATGAAGAGAAAAGGGAAGATGGTAAGTGGGTGCGTGTGGCCTACATGCGTGTCTCTCTCAGCCGGCTGTCTCCTCCAGCTCCCCAGACATGACTTCACCACACTTGTTTGTAGATATGACCTCACACATGCAGACCGAGCCGGTGCCATCCAGCGTTAGACGGAAGCAGCCGAACACTTTCATGCAGGTCGCTCCTCTCCTCCTCCTCCTCCTCCACAGGAACGTGCAGCAGTCATACCAGCCGTCTCCAGCCTTTGATAAATCATGCAGTGTTTACTACTACACAGGACGCAGAGGAGAAAACCTCAATTCGCCCAAAACGTTTGGGATGATCCGGAGCTGCATAATTCATCAGGAGCCGAGGTGCAACCGTGCTCCAGAAATCTATCGGTGCACGATCAGAGCAGGGCTGTGTTTTACATTGTGTGTAAGTTCTCTGCAAAAACAAAGAGTTATAAAATGGTGTCATACCCCAATTTGTTGAATCTTCTTCTGCTTTTCAACTGGAAAAATAAGGATAAAATCAGTTACGTCCAATTTGGTCTTATTTTCATTATTGATCAACATTTTTATTGACTGTAGCACTTTACCTAGCAAGCATGTGAAGGTTCTCAGGCATCCAGGAGTTCTACAAGTGCAAAATAGACAACTGGACGCTTCACCTCTCATCCAGGTCAGTTCTGATCATCATGCATCTGGTCAGAAACAGGTCTGTCTCACCGTCTCATTGAATAGTTGGTTGTGTGGTTCCTGCAGGATCCTTTCAGCTCCACGGCCTCTCGCAGATGAGTCCAGACATAAGTTGTTGGGAATTAGGTTTTGTTGCCTGCATCTTGCTGCTGTAGTTCTCCCATAATCCTGAAATAGTGACAGTGTGAAGCGACAGATCTTTCAAGACTCACCGTCATCCATGTCTTCAGGAGTTGTAGAAATCTACATAGGTGAAACATCTTATAGAACCTCAAGCAAGACCAGTCGCGTGTCAGAAATCATGGCAAAGCAAAAGCTACATGCAAAAAGAGTTATGGTAGGTGTGCTGTGGCAATGATGAACTAGAATGTTGGTCTGGAAGCTGTGATGTGTGTTTGCCGAACACAGTTTTCTTCTCTCTTTGTTTAAAACCTGGAAAGATCATCAGCTTCTGGTTTCTTGCCTTGACTTCCTACCGTTTGTTGAGCACTGTGAAACTAAACTAAAACCAAATTTGTTCCAAACTGTATGTCTGTTACATATTCATCATGAGCTTCCTCATATCCCTTAACAAACTAGAACATGTCTCTATATCTAAGCACAGATGTTTTCATCCATACATTCCGTATGAGCCATACTCTTAAAACGACATGTCTGCCATCACCTCAAATGCCCCTTTGTCCCTTTTTAGTTTTGATTGTGACACAGTTTGCATGACCTTGTTTGTTGTCCTCATTCTGGCACATTTATTTGCCATCCTGGCCCCCCCACCACCACTCACCCACCTCTGGGTGCCCATGTCTGCCAGCCAGGCAAACACTCACTGTCAGTCATCTTTTCTGTCGGTAGGCCCGAGACTCTCCCTCAGGACCGACGTCTCCAATAAGCCAACCAGTTTCCTCCCCTCTCTCTCTCCTGCCACCACGTCCCAGTGCACGTGTCCCAGTTCGGCCTCTCTGGTGACGGGGAGAGAGAATTTGTGATAAATACTGAAGTTGTTTGGTGATGCTGACGGACAGCTGGTGATGTCGGATGTCCTGGTGTCCATCTCCAAAGAGATGGGCTCAATTCCTCTTATTGGCTTTTGAGCCAAAGACCTTAAATGTGTCCATCTCCAAAGAGATGGACTCAGGAAGGACTGCATGATCATTATATAAAACAAAAACAAACACACACGCAAACACGTACACATTCTCTTAAGCTTGGCCCCATAAATGGTGATTCATGGATGTCTTCAATGAGAAACTCCTGGGAGTCCTCCCACTGCTCACCTGAGAGCCTGCACCTCCACTCAGCTTGTGACATACTTTATTCATTTCCTTTTTCTTATTTTATATTGGAGCTTAAGGAAAAGTAACTTTTATTAAGATTTACAGTATTTCCAGGGCAGAGGGAAAGAAACTTTTCTTTGATTTTAATTTAAATATCCTCCACAGGAGAAGTAAGGCTTGACCTCAGCTCGACTGGACAACCAGATTTAACGTCTTTGGCTCAAAAGCCAATAAGAGGAATTGAGCCCATGACTTCTTATATAAAGTATATATCTACCTGGAAAGTTTTTTATTATTCCATTTCAGAAGTATCATTATTGAACAAAGAATAATCTTCTACCTCTACTGCAATATCTCATTGCCTCAAACATCCTCACTTTCATTGCACAGCCACTGTAAATAACCAGCACCTTTACTGGTCTATTTTTATCCCTGTTAATATCCCAGAGGTGAAACTCCACCGAAATGTCACCATGATTATAATTTTTCTTACCCGACACTCTGAAATGCAAAAACCTGTAGACTTCAGCACCTCTATATGTGAATCTCCTTAGCTCCTGCCAAGTGCTTTTAACACCTATTGCACCAGTTAGTGCGTCTGAGCGAGAGCGACACGTGTCCAATTACATGATGAACCTCCAGCTGCAGCGGCTCAGCCTGTTGTTGTTGGTCGGGGGGGGGCTACGGCTCCTCGCGGTGACCCGGCTGCTGGACCCTCTCAGCCGGTTGTGCCACCTCCATAGGAAGAGCACAAACACACTCACACTGAACCTGACAGCTGTCTGGTGAGACTTCCTGCCTGGCAGCCGCCACAGTCGGCATCACACGAGGTATCGACCAACCGGGGTCATGCTGTGGAAACGCCACAGATTACCCAACCCCCCTATCCTTCCTTAGTTCCTTACTATGAAGAATCCGGAGCGTCTCCTCCTCCTCGTGTCCGTTTGATTACTTGTTTGCTCATCAGTGGCGAAGCTCAGCTGTGGCCAGTGTAGCGTCCTCATCTCCCGGCCCCCCCCACTCTGCGGCTGCGATGTGCCGGAGGCCGTTCAGACTGAGAACATACGACGCCTCACAAACAAGCGACGCTAAGGATTCTCAGTCCACACAGATACATTGAAGTGGGCTGCTGTGGGCACTCAGGGCTTCCACTTCTGTGATGTGCACTAAATGTTCACAATTCAGTGCAATCAATTAGCACGAGAGTCATAACAACCACCAATCAATGCTTTAATGGCTGAACACTTCATGGAGGGATTTACATTTATAACGGTGTTTGGATTATTGTGTTTACACCCTCTGCAGGTTAAAGCTTTAGTTCTTTCTCCAAGTTCAGCAAGAAAATAAGTTTTAAACCCAGCACTCACACATTATTGATCCTTTTACTTTGATATGATGAGCAAAGAGAGGCCGATTTACAGAGCCAGCAGATACAAAGCATCATTAGCTTTCATTCGGGGTCTGTTTCAAGTCTAATATTCAGTCTCTGTTTGAATGAAACAACCTCCAAGAGAAAAGATCTGTCTCTTACGCTGCTGAAGGCTCAAATTCATTCAACAGCTCATCTACAACTTTGTGGTTCTGCTGTTTGGTGCTGAGCAGGCAAAGAGTGGATTTATTAATGTGTGTATATATATAGCCGAAAGTAGGGTTTTGTTTTCAACCGAATTTGTGTGTTTGTGTGTGTGTGTGTGTGTGTGTGTGTACAAAATAAGTCAGAAACAAATGGATGGATCGACTCGAAACTTTGTGGGAATATTTATTGGGAAAGTATCTCCAGATGATTAACTCTTGGAGCTGATTGATCAAAAGTCAAGGTCAACATCAAGGTCAACCAAAATACAGTCAGAAAAACACATATTCCAATATAGTCCAATAACTAATTGTGATAGAGAGACAATGTAAAGCTAATATTGTTCAGATGGTTATAACTCTAAATAATAATCATATGATAAATAAAATTATGGAGAGAAAATTAATCTATGATCAAATATGAGGAATGATGTCATCATGACATCAATTAGCAAATTAGAGTAAATCTATAGTTTATTTTGATTAATCAATCATTCACCATACTAGGGTATAAATGACTTATCTAGATCATCACTTTGAAATGGAATAATTGAATTCTAAAATGTTAGCACTGTATATATATTTATAGAATCGTTCCAATCATACTTTTTATTCGAGCTGATTTGTTGTTATCAAAAATTTGAAAACTATCACAGGGCAGAAAACAGTGAGTTGTTAATTTTACATCCTCTTTTTCATTCTCATTTGATTCAAGTTAACACCAGAATATTGTTTACGGCAACTTTAATCTTGGTTATTGTTCAAGGATGTTGAGGATGTTCTACTATGTGATTGAGTCATGAGGCTCAAAGGCGTTTTACACTTTACGCGACTCTTTCAGACGACAAATGAGACTCGTGAAGTACAAAGGTGGACAAGCCCAATTGAGACATGATGATTAATGCGACGCTTGTCGAAATGACAATGACACTTTGCTGCACGGGGGGAAAACGGCTCAGACTGACTCACAGGGGAGAGAAAAAAGAAAAAAATCCAGAATGACTAATGACAGAGTTCTTATAAATGGATGTGTGGGATTACATTGATAAAATTAAACTGCTGCTCATTAGCGGAGCTGTGTGCGTGATTGAGCGGTTGCCGGTTTAGCTGTGTTACGTAATGGGCAGTCACTTTACACCTGCAGCAAGTTGCTATGGCTTCCATTTTTTTGGGAGGGCGCCCTTTCCACTTAATCTTTGTTTTCGCCTTCCTGGCGTCTATTTTCTGTTGGTGCAGGGCCGAGACGCAGCCTGTTTCCATTAGCAGACATGAACGTGTGTGTGCTCAGGACTCGGTGTTCTCTGCCTCTTTGAGTCTTTCCCTCCGTTTTAACCCCCGACCTCTCCACCGCTCTCCGGGGCCAACACGCCGAGCGACGAATGCAAAACTGAAACCTGTGCACCGCTTACAAATCTGTTTGACTGTTGATTTTTAAATTAATTTTCCGTCCGTTTTGATCTCCATTATGACACATTCTGCACCGTCCTGCTTTGTCCTTTTCTGCCCTTATCCCCTAATGCAGCGCTTGGTATTCCACACAGCGCGTCTTATATCCAGTGAAATACAGAAATGTCATTCAGCTTCACGCTTCTTTCTCAAACATTACCATACAAATACACATTGGAGAACAAAAGGATCTGGATTTATGCTCCGCGTGAATGTAAATAACAGCGGGAGTGAGCTTCATGCATCACAACCCTGATAATGACAATAATAAAAGTCATAAAAAAGCTGTCCTTTACCAACATGGAAGATATGGATTGAGCTAAATTGACATAATAAATAATTCTCCTTCGTTGGTAAGCACGTTCAGTGAGGGAATTATATATACATATTGCACTACTGCATGTGCTATATTATGCTTTCAGGCTATGTTTACGTTCCTGGTTCGAAAGTTCAGCTCAGGATTTCATTACAGGATGAAACCTCTATACAAACACAATTCACACTCTGTATGTTCTTCTAATTCATAAGTTAAATATTTTACACACACAGAAACACACATGCATCCCACACACTACGACCTTTTCTTTTGCTGAGGTATGAGTAATATGTATTAATGTAATTCATTTTTAATTAAACATATTTTAAATATGTACAGTGGTGGGCGACGAACTGAACATATTTCCTTTATACGTATAGATAAGTAAGTACTATCACTTTAATAAACTAAAAAATATAGGTAGGAGTGGGAAGTCACATTTGAGAAACCTACTCAAGTTGAAGTGGAACAACCTTGTTAAAAAAACGTTTCTTACTTCCATTTTAATATTTTGAAAGTACGTGAGTCAGTGTAGAACGATAAAAAAACAGCACTTGAATATAAGTGTGGATCTTTGTAGGAGGATCTTTGGAGACAGTCCTCATTAGTTCAGTGACACTTGACCCCTATAGGAGGCTGCAGAGCTGGAGAATAACAAGTGTGGCTCGATGTGGCGATGGATTTTCATCCTGTCCTTGGTATTTTGCAGTCATCACCATCATCATCATCACCTCTGTGTCATGGTTTCATTTTGGCTCAGTGGCAGGTTCCTGGAATTTTCTCCCACTGATTTTGAGGAGACAGGTAAATTGAAGATTGAAGTGAATTTAAGATTACTTTCTCATCAATTGACTTCAGTGAGAGCAGACGTACATTTTAAATTTGAGCCCATTGGCTATTGTCCAATGACGAGTTATCCTTGGGGTGCAAATTTGGGGGCAATATTTTGAGGGTTCTGGTGAGGACAGCGGGTTTACAGGTCAAGACTCTGCGTTCCGTTTACCCTACACTTTTAGAGTTTGACTAATTTCTTCAAACAAAACACAAACAGTGACACTTCTCGTAGGTGTTCTAGGTCCCGATGACATGTTTACTAATCTCTATTAACAAGCTACACGCATCTAATCTGATGGCTGTTGCAGTTTCGATTCTCCACGCGGACTGTTTACCTGAAGGCAACTCAAACTTGAATGGCAACGAGAAAGCCTGTGTCTCACACTTTTTGACACATTGATTGATTTCAAGTGCACAGAGACCTAAACACTAATCAGTCCCAGTACCTCTTTAAATCAGTTTGTATTATTGATTGTGTAGTTTTGATCATGCCTGCACAGAGGCTGTGATCACTCCAACCAGCTGCTGCACAATCATGTTTCCATCTTTTATATCTGGCAGGGTTTTTCTGTATTTTCTTTCCAGAGACTACACCAATGTGCAGATTAAGCTAAAATACAGTACCCGTGCAGCAGTGGAAAAAAAAAGAGCGTGGCTTCTGTGTCCATTGATGTCTGAGATCAGTACTTCACAAGTTTATTTTTGTGCTAAAGTGCCAAATTCCATCATCTCCAAAAGAAGTCGGTACAATAGACCAAACGTTTGCAGCTGCTGAGACTTTAAAGAGCTGTAAAAATTTGGGATTCAACACAAAAAAACCCGTTTGATCCACACTATCTCCCTCTCCTCATTTGGCGCGTGGCTTAACCGAGCCGAATGAAAAGCAACACTATCTCATTGTTTCAAAAGCAGATTATCTGTGACTTCAAAACCCCCACTTTAGGCAATGCAACACATTGCCGCGGCTGTATCCGAGCCACCACTCTGTTTCCGTGCAATAAAAGATTCTGAAAGAAGAGGAGTGTTAATCTCTTTCCCGATGCAAACCCACTGGAGGAAGGTGGAAACTGCCTGTTTTGTTTTGCAGGGGTGATACACACTCCCTGTATCTGTATCTGTCTCCATCTCTGCACGCATTGAACGGCCCCACTAGGTGAGTCACACTCGTATTCATGTGTACAAACATGAACGAGTTGGAGTCTAAGTGAAATCTGCCAAAGGATTCACACAGCGACTTACTGCATCCCTGTCATTCACACAATGTCGGGGGATGAGTGGGTAAAGCTTATTGTGGCGAGAGTGTGAATGCATGTTGGTGGGTGTGTTTGTGTCATGTGTGACACACGGGAGGCCTAATGGTTCCTCGGACACAGTTGTCAGGCCTCACATGTGATACTTCTCACTTTCCTCTAACTTCCCTCTCCTCCTCTGCTCTCTGCCCGGCTCCCACCGCTCGGCCCTCCGACATGAAACTTAGGATTTAGTGACCTAGATGCAAAGGTCGATCTCTCCTTTAGAATCACTGCTTTCAAACTTTTCGGCAAAATGGAACAAAATAACAGGTAGAGCAGATACCAAGGAAAATGTGAAATCAGTGACATACAGTACGTTGTAGACAGATGTATTTGTAAAAGTGTAAAGGTGAATACTTAACACATACTTCGGAAATGATGCTGCTTTATGTGAGAAGACAAATGTTCCAGTCCATTGCTGGAGTTTTCACCAGCCCCCTATAATATCTGGGGGAAAGTTGGAGTGGGTCCATGTTAGAATACAGCAGGAAAATGTGCAGAGAGTTCATAGTGACCAAGTCTTGATTATGTTTAACACGTGGCACAAAACTTGAAGAATACAAATAATTCTGGGTGATGAAAAATCATCCTGTGATTATCATGTAGTAGATGATGAAGAGGAAGATGTTAACTTGGAAAGACGTCGAGGGAACCCCCCTGTTGTTCACATGTGTGTTTTCATGTCTGAAAATGAGTTGTGGCTTTTGCCAGATAATAAATCTGCCTCATTAAAATGGCATAAAATCTTGACACATGGAACAATAGGGGGCGTGAGCAACATAATGTCTGTGTTTAATTAACAACACTTGTGTGTGTGTGTGTGTGTGTGTGTGTCCTTGTCACTGAGCTTCATACAATTTCACAATACAAAGTGTATTTGACAGCAGCGTTACACAAAATACAAACATGGTGGAGGATAGTTTCCCTCGGGGTCTTTTAACTTTTCTCACAAAAACCTGTATTTCAAAGAAAGGGTTTTCAGTAAGAGTTGAAACGATAACCTTGGTGCAGACAAAAAAGATAAATCTGTGCAAAGCAACAAGGACATGGTATTAACCCCAAAAGAATATATATATAACATCATTAATGTCATATTTACATGATGTTTGACAAGTTTGACCATTTTAATCATTTTAATCATGTTGTCCTCTACAATTGGTTTCTAAAGGCACCCACCTGGAAACTCTTTATCTCCATGAACTAACTGCTGATGTTCACATTGCAGTTGTGGATCCACACTTGAATGCACATTTGACTCTTTGCATGACGCCATTAATAGTAACAAGAGCAATAAGCCACAGATTCTACACTTTATACATTTCATAAAACAAAACAAGCCTGGTCTTTAATCCACCTCCTCTTTTACTCTTGATCCTCGTCTTCATAATCCCATCAGCATCCGCAGCATTCCCGTGACAAAATGTTATCTTTGTTTCATTTCATTGTATCTATTTCATCGTCTGATAAAGTGCTGCAGAGTTGTGCTGCGTCACCGTGTCTCTCTGCCTCCGGGCTGCAGCCTCCTCCTCCTCCCTGCCTCAGTAACAGATATATCGTTATTCAGAAGTGGCCGGGCACGGGGGCAGGACATCAATCCGCTTTGTGTCTGCAGCCTCTGCTCCGCTCCCCTGCCTCTCCGGGGTGGGGCCTGGTATTGAATTGTCTGTGGCTTTGTTTTGGCTGGCAATCTCGACCCCCCAACCCCCCCTCTCCTCTCTGCTCCAAAAATCATGGCCCATTTATTCCAACCCAATTATTATTGAAGCCTGGTTGAGCAGAGTGATAGATGGTACTTTGTTAGTGCCCGGCTATTGCTGACACACATACTGCTCCTACTGCTTCTGTTGGACAGGCACCGATTAGGCACTCACACACACAAACACACACAGGAATGATTCTTATTTACGACGGATGACAATATTATTAATTAACTTGGCGCTGTAAGACGATAAAAAAAAAGATGTGAACACAAACTGCCTGACTAATTGGGCTGTGAGCTTGAGGGAGGGTTGGTGTTTTATTGTGTGTATTTTGTTTTGACGCGGCTCGTAAGTCACAACACAAAGACAAGGTGATGGAAAGTAAAAGTGCACAGAGCAGCAAACCCCTCTGACCCTAATCTGAGATATTTACAGGAGAACGCCTGGGACACCGCCCCTCCAAACCAGGAGAGGGACCTTCAATCAGTCTGCCTCCCTGCAGCGCTTCCTGCACATGTTTAAGAGATTGCTGGGCTGTAGCTGCTAATCCCGCTGGATGATCCTGTCTGCATGTTAAACTCAAACAGACTGCAATCACACCGCAGTGACCTTCTCTCCACCTGCCGCAGTAACTTGGCTCCGGTTCCGCTGTCGCTCCTAATGAGGACATCACCTATCACCAACCAGGGATGGGCAAACATTCATCCAAACGATTTCAAAATAAAATACCAAATACCTTGATTGTAGGTGTATTCAAATGAACAACACAATACAGCAGGCCCGCCATGTATCCAAATAAACTAGAGAATTTTAACAATACTAAAAAATACTTTTCCAAGGGAAAATGAAATCACATTTCAACCATGTATATATATATATATATATATATATATATATATATATATATATATATATATATATATATATCAATTATCATGCCTACATAATCTTGTTCAATCTATTTTATTTAGAACAATTCTCACCAAACACATCACAGCCCACACTAGGTTACATACTTAGGTTAAGATTTGTTATGAGGCTAAATCATGAGCAACAACGAACACCATCTGTGGGTGAGATAACAATCTGTTGTTTCATCGCTTTGTTGTTGTTAATGACAATAAGGCACGAAACACTTGTGCGTTTACCAAGTTAAACCATCTTGTGGTATTATGAACTTAAAAAATAGGCTGAAAGTAGCAAGATGACAATAACTGTGAGGTCTGCCAACGTAACTTTAAATAACAGGTTAAATAGTTAGCTAGAACACTCGATTTATGCTAACAATTGAAGGAGAGTTGGTAACCATCATCTCAACTCTTTGATTTTCATTTTAATGACATCATCACGCCGGCGTCTCATAGAAAGTATTTTACAGTGTTTATAAACTACTAAAATACGAAACACTATGACTATGAAAATGCATTCATACTTTTTATCAAAATATGAATACATTTTCATACAAGGAGGAGACAAAATACAAATGTGTTGCTTTTCATAATAAAAGCCTCTTATGTGGCAGGATTGGTTATTTGGCCTCAGTCATGGGGTTGAGGTAGAGGAAGTTGCATCATGTAAACACATATGAGGCAAATTGTCATTTGTGAATATGGGCAATAAACATTAAATTTAATTGATGATTGACTGATGTGTCTTTCTTCCTTTTTGACTGTCACAGAGATTGACATCATGGAGGCAGGTGCTTTGTATTGATTACCAACAGTTTCCTTCGTAAAATAATCTTCCATAAATATGATAAATACATGGCTTGATGTGAGGATGAGGGAGTGAACACATAGAATAAGTGTGGAAAGGAGAGATGACGTGTACTGTATGTAAATGAGGAGCAGGGTGAATATAAAGATAGTTGGCCGACCAAAAAGCTAAGTGTTGTCACAGGAAGTATAGAAGGATAAATTCAAAAGAATAATAATTACTACAGACAAATTGTGCACAAGAACAAATATCCAGTGAAATAATAGAAGCAGCTTCTTCCTTGGATCTCATACCCAGTGCCTGTTGGCCTTTTTAATCTTCATCCAGCATCTCCCCTCAACTACTAATGAAAAGGTCTGTTACACTAGATTGTGAGGTGTTCACCGTGAGCCAAATATCATTCCTGTCCAAGGGCAGAGAGGGGTGATAGGAAGTCAGGGTGTAATGAACATATGGACATCATAGTTACTGTCTCCGAGCTTGCTCCGGAGTGAAGCTGGCTCTCCTGGACTGGAGGAGAAGTGCTGCCTGCATGTCAATGAGCCCGATTCCCTGTGAACCAACTGAGCGCACAGGGTCTCTTGTCTCACACACATTGGCTGCCATCTGCACCCTGAATGGGCTGCTTGGAGGGTGTGTGTCTCTGTATGTGTGTGTGTGTGTGTGTGTGTGTGTGTATGTGTGTGTGTGTGTGTGTGTGTGAGGTTGGGGGGGTGGTGAGAGACGGAGAGAGAGAGGGAGAGAGAGAGAGCTCTTCAGAGGATGGGCTGTAGTTAACCCCATGCATATGCCTGTCTTACAGCCTGCTGCTTTGAGAAGCAGAGAGATCATTGAGAAAAAGGTCTATTTTTAGAAATGAAATAGGGAGGGGATAAGCATTAGTGAGTGTGTGTGTGTGTGTGTGTGTGTGTGTGTGTGTGTGTGTGTGTGTGTGTGTGTGTGTAGCTGTTAAACTCTATGGGTGAGCATGATGTGTAGTGATAGTCTTTTCCAAAACAACGTCGCAGAAGAGGCACAAGCTTTCTACCACTTCACACGCAATCATATAAGCCACACATGAGTCCTGGAGGAAAAACACACACACACACACTCACACACACACACAAATCTGGATATCATCCTATTGTGCCTGCAGCTAGGCCTGACAGTAATGTTGGACTTCACATCACACACACAGACACACACACACACACACTCAGAGACACACACATCCTCCCTAGCAACGGGACACGTGATGCCAGCATTGTGTGCCCAACCTTTTCACGTTCTCTCTCTCTCTGTCTCTAATCCATGTCTTTCATCCTGACAGGTGCCAGCGGCTGGTGAACCGGGCTGCAGATTGATGATTAGAGTGGGCAGAATGGACACATGGACTGGTACCAATCCGAGGTCACGTGAAAGTCTGTGTGTGTGTGTGTGTGTGTGTTTGTGTGTGTGTGTGTGTGTCTGCTGGGGAGTAAGATTTCAGCAATCGCAACTTGGGTTAAAAGTTCATCGTTCGCTCAGAGGCCAGGAGTTAATCAGCCCAGCACACACAGCTATAAAGGCTTTTCTTATAATCTTATTGCAAAACATTGAGGTTTGTTGTGAAAAGATGATTAGAACTGCGTGGGGGAGAGAAAGCGTTTCCTAACCTGCGGCTCTGAGAAACCTCAAGGTGTTGTGAGATAATTGTTGCGGCAGGAAATAATGAACAGAAATAAGGAAGCTGAAAAACGATTTTTAATGCTTTTTCAGACCTCATTTCATGCTTTTGTTGCTGAATTGAAAATTACATCTCAATTGCTGCAAAGGTAATTGTCCAATCATAGCTTACAGTACAGATACAGAACAATACTCTGTGTCTGAAGAGTCTGGACCATTTTGAAACCTTAAACACAAGAGAAAAAAGTGTGATGTCTTTCCTCCTGCCATGAAGCACTAACTAACCAAAGTAATCCAACATAATTTCAAGCTAACAAATCATAAAACTACACATTATAAAAATCACCATTCAGGACTGGGACAGCCAATGTGTGGGAGACAAGATAATCGTTTATTTTGAGACCCAAATACATTTCTAAATCCTGAATGTATGAATATTGTGATTTATAAAAGGAAAAAAAATGTTATGGGAATTTATGCAGTGGGATGCATATTTGAATAGAAAGTAAAACTGAAGGAAACATGTAAAAGAAAAGAAAAGGTCTTACTGTAAGTAATCAGGTGGGGAACATTCATGGTCTATTTATGTGTTAGTTAGATTTTTAAAGCATATTCACCTGATTTCTTTGACTTGATTAATTAGAAAATACTATTCGTATTATTAAATTTTTTAGGGATATAAGAATGGATGTTATACTCAAATAAAGAGCATTATTAGGCGACACTGGGTTCATACAGTACACGTATAGTTAAACCATTGAGTGAATACCACGTCTCCATCATCTTCTGAGCTCATCAAACCAAATTCAGAGTTTAATCCCTTACAACAAAACCAGCCAGTGGCTGCTTGGTACCCAAAGTCACAACATGAGTAAAACAGGCAATTATACATGCACCCGCCTGCACAGACTTTCAGTCAGTTCCATTAGCATATCTTCATCTGCATGCATGAACAAAGTGCTCACCCACGGAAATACCCCTCCCCACTGGCATCAGCTCCACAGCTTCCCTCCTGTAAAAAGGCATGTAAACATTAATGCATGCGAGTGGAGAAAACGTCTCTGTAATCTGACAGAGTCGTACACACACACACAGAGGAAATCTTCTCCTGCACAGAACAGAGACAAGACAATGTGATGAAGCAACAGCGAGAACACAAAGCGTTTCCAGCCGCCCTCGCTGCCATGATCGATTCCTCAATCCGGTCACCAGAACCGACGTATCAATCCTGTTTTTGTGTTATAACTCTAAAGACCCATCCGCCCTCTCCAAATCCATTTCATCTCATTCTCAGCTCCTGTCTGGTGTTCCGCCCCCCCGCCCCCGTTCCCCCCGGTGTCACCCAATCTCAGCACCACACCTCTCTTTCATCTGTGCACCGCGGCACCAGCTTGTTTTCATTCCCTGCCCCCTTCACAACAGTGTCCCCGGTCTCGACCTTT